>NC_056745.1:1434439381-1434464381 GCF_019279795.1 Protopterus annectens | reverse complement strand
CCATTCCTCATAAAATCTCTGTGTTTTGAACAAACCACTGAGGATTGAAGTCACTAAATAATGACATATATTTGCAGGAGAACACATCCTGTTATTCTAGCAACTTTCAAAGTTTTTTTACAGGAAGTTAGGGATATTTTATGGGTATGAGCAGGCAGAAACAATGTTTTGTTTTGCCACTGTTATTTGCTAGTCGGTACAGGCAGATTTTATTGCTGAATGCTATAAACGACCTTAACAACATAAGTTTAACAATTCTAAATGTTGGGTTGCATGCCACTCTGATGCTTTTCTGGTTTGTCTTTTTCCAAATATAGGGGTGTAATCACCATTCTCCATGCACTACAATATTGTTAGGAATACTGATGAGCAATATATGTACCATAGAAAGGCAAAATGGCTCAGAGCTTAACATTTTTCCTAGTGATACTGGTTTTTCCAGTTCATTTCTTAGGTGGGTGCCTTCTTTGTAGAATCTGCAAATCCTTTCTTTGTCTACTATTTTCCCCAGGTGTTTTGGTTTCTTCCCACATCCAAACTATGAGTCATGCACAAATTGCCATTCTTCTAAATTATCCACACACATGTGGATTGACAAATATGAGTGTCTGCATGTACCCTGAGATGGGCTTGTGACACATCCAGGATTAATTCCTCTTCCTTCTGCCCAATGAGTGCTAGGTGAGGCATCAGTTCCCTGGCAATGAACTAATTTAAGGGTTTAACCAGAGAATAAATGAGTGAATATATTCACCTAGGCATCTCTCCCATTAAATGATTGAGGGATTCAGTGTGGCAAAACAAATTTGTTTATGGATACTTTTAAAAAAATGCAACTAGGTCATCTGTATTGGAATGCTGTTGTTGTTAGTCTCTCCAAAGCTGTGCAAGGAGCTTGTCCTTACCGGGACTAACACAAAGCAGAGAAAAGTGAGTCTTTAAGGTTCTATGATCCCTGGTGGTACCAGCAGTGTGCCTGTAATCAAACTATCCTTTTACCTACACTTCCAGCTTCATGTTTAATTCTAAGTTACTCTTGACCACTATTTATACAGTAAAAAAATAAAAATAGTAACCATTTTTGGGGATCTTCTAAATGGATGATTTAAACCTACAGAAGGATCTCCATGAATCTTTATTATTTTTTGTTACTGTTTTACTGTACTAATACTGATCAATAATACCTTAGAATTTAAGTTGAAGCTAGAATTATAACTTACAGGCCAGCTGGATTACAATCATGTACCATTGTTGGTACCACCAAGGATAATAGAACTTTAAAGGCTCACCTTTCTCTGCTTCTTATGGATTCTATTAGCAAACTGCAACCTTTCCAATTAAATAAATACAATGTCTCCATCTGTAGAGGTACAGTTATTAAGTACAACCATGGATTAAACTTTGCTGTCTTTTGCATTTATTCATTCTAGTAATAGTATTTTAGCTTAAAGATGAAATGTGTTTGATATCATTGAAAGTTTGTCTCTGTTAATATTTACTTATTTGTCTTTATTGATTAGGAAAGTCTGAATGGGCAAACATCCATGTTAAGTGGAGGCTCACTGATAAGACCTGCACAGTTAAAGCATGCGATGCAGACTAACAATTGGTGTCAGAGCCATGACCTCAAACTAAATGCAAAGAACTGCATCATAATTATAATAATAATAATACCCTTTTGGAAATCAAATACACCTGCAAATTACAGTATTGATAGCAGCCCCCTAAGAATGGAATCCAGTGGCGAGGAATCTGGGCACTCAGATAGACAGTAGTCTGAACTTTGACCACCATGTGTCCACAGTGGTGAGGAAATCCTTCTCTGTGGCTCAGCTTATAAGTAAGGGTTTGGCATCCAGATCTTAGGATGTCATAGTACCATTGTCCCCAGCCCTCATCAGACCAATAATCGAGTACAGTGTACCCTTTGGAATGTACCTCATCAAGCACCTGCAACAGTTAAGAGAATCCTCAGAGGTTTCACATAAAAAAATACAGGATATAACCAAAATGTCATACGCAGACCAATTAAAAGCCTTATCACTGTATTCAGTTTCCTACCAATTCCTGAGGGGTGATCTAAGTTTGACCTACAAGGCGGTTTCTGACTCAGCACTGATAAAAATGTTGCATGTTCACAAAACTAACTGCATGAGGGTTACCTGCTCTGAAGATCTAAACCTAATATCTGACATTAATAGATCATACTGGAGAGGCAAATAGGTGTCCCAGAGACTGTCTCTCCTCTGGTACAGGCTTCCTATTCACATGAAGCAGAGCTCTTCCATGACCATATTCAAGCACATTCTGGACTAATAGATGGGAAATCACAAATTCACTCCTGTAGTGGCACTCTTGTCCCTTATGGACAAAGGCAGTCTGTAAAAATTGTCAAAAACCTGCTTGCTGACCCTTGTTTTCTTTTCTCTAGGGATAGAAAATTGGGTAAATCTGGGTAAAACTGGCTAGGCTTGAAAGAGCTCTTGAGCTGTTAGCTGCTAATCTCCTATGAATCTATGAACAAATATTACATAAAATAAAAACATTTTTATATGCGTAGTACATTTTACATGAACAACATATATTTTGGCATGAAAATAAAGGGATTAAATGGACAGAAAACAGCAAAGTAAATGTACATGCATTGGATATGCATCATTATTGAATCATAACTACAGCTAGGCCTGAGTCTGTAACCCTTCACATTTAACATGACTATATTCATACCTCTCAACCTCTTAGCACTTGAAATCTGGAGAAAGCCTAAAATAATTTGGGGAGACAAAGCCCAAAAATAGGGACAAATTTTAGATATTGCTCTTACAAACTTAGAAAGCTGCTAACATAACAGAATTTATATTAACATCTATTTTCTGAAGGAAACAAAGCCCACAATTCAAATGTATGTCATTATTTAGTAATGCCAATCCTCAGTGATTTGCCAGAAAAACATAACTTTTATGAGAAACCAACCAAAAATGTGAGGCAAAAATCTGGACATTCTGTGAAAATATTGACATTTGAGAGCTATGACTATGTTACTTACTGCTCTGTCTCTGAATTGATTAGTATACTATATAATCTATAACTGTTATTCCTGCCTGGATTAAAAAAACAGCAGACAATAAAATTAGTTGATGGACCAGAAAACTAATACAGTAATTGAATAGCAGTACAAGCACATGAGTTGGTATATGAATAAAGCAGTACTAGGCTACAAAGCGCCTTCATTTGTCTCCAGCTATGGTTTGTAAATTGAAATTGTGAAGGAGAATTGTTTAGGTAAAATTAAGCGGACGCCCATTTACTAAGTGTATTTCCATTTCCATCCACACAGGTAAGCTGGAGAACATTTAAAAAACATATATAGCATATAAAAAGATTTTTAATGTGCTTTCATTATAACTATACTTAGAAATGCACTGTGTTCCAAAAACCACCAGCAAGTGAAAATCACAGAAAGTGTGAATGAGAACTATGACATTCGACAGATGCAGTTTTTATCCTGAAGTAAAATACACAGGGTTTCTGATATTACTTCAATACTTAGCTGCCAGAGGCTAAATAAAAATATTGTGGAGAGTGTGAATCAGAAACTGTTGCAGAGAGCAGAGCTTCTAATTACAACACAGAATTTCTGGCCTTCTTCCATAACTTTTCTCCTGCTCCCTAAAGCTGTTTAAATAATAGATTATTATAGAATGTGTTAATACAGTCAGAGGAAAAGTGAGGCTATTACACATCATCTGAAGTTTTAGAGTTGCCATAACAGTGTAAACTCAAGGAATAGGTTACAACTAGCTTTAACATTTTCCACTTATATTGTAAATAATTTTCAGTGCTCAATATTTACTGGCTAAAATAGATGGTGGGCGGGTGGTGTGACTGTTTATAATGAAAACACTGCACTGGCTGCCCATCAGAACTGTGACACATAACTTTGAGCTCTGTTGTCTGTCTTTTTGTCTTAGGAATTATGTATGTGTGTGTGTGTGTGTGTGTGTGTGTGTGTGTGTGTGTGTGTGTGTGTGTGTGTGTGTGTGTGTGTGTGTGTGCATGTGCATGTGTGTGTGTGTGTGTGTGTGTGTGTGTGTGTGTGTGTGTGTGTGTGTGTGTGTGTGTGTGTGTGTGTGTGTGTGTGTGTGTGTGTGTGTGTGTGTGTGTGTGTGTGTGTGTGTGTGTGTGTGTGTGTGTGTGTGTGTGTGTGTGTGTGTGTGTGTGTGTGTTTGTGCAAGTACTTTGAAATATCAATGTTTGTGCAAGTACTTTGAAATATCAAACTAAGACAAAGTCAGACATCAAAAGATCAGTCATAGAGGATTGAAACTCAAAACCCTAAGTGCAGTTCATGCCCCCTGCAAATTATATATTCCAACTCTGAGACTGTATAATAGCAAGGAAAAGGGCAAATTCCTACTCCCAACTGTACGATGACCTCCCATGAAGTTATGCCGGCATTTTGTGATCATATGATTATTTGATCACTTCTGCCAGCATTACAAATGCTTGATATTATGAACATTCAATTATGTGGAGTATTCTTATATCTATCTATCCATATATACATATACATACACAGTGGATATAAAAAGTTTACACACCCCTGTTAAAATGCCAGGTTTTTATGATATAAAAAATGAGTAAATTATTTCAAAACTTTTCCTATCTTTAATGTGAACTATAATCTGTACAATTCAATTGAAAAACAAACAAATCTGTTAGGGAAAAAATATAAAAAATAAAAAAATGTACAAAACGCTGATTACATAAGTGTGCACACCCTTAAACTAATACTTTGTTGTGTGTGCACACCCTTAAACTAGTACTTTGTTGAAGCACATTTTGATTTAATTACAGCATTCGGTCTTCTTGGGTACACACCTGCCATCATTTAAAGAGACTCTGATTAACCCCAAATAAAGTTCAAATGTCCTAGTAGGATTTTTCTGATATTTACTCAGTTGTCTGCTACAGCAAAAGCCATGGTTCACAGAGAACTTACAAAGCATCAGAGGAATCTCATTGTTGAAAGGTATCAGTCAGGAAAAGGGTACAAAAAAATGTCCACAGCACTGGATATACCATGGAACACAGTGGACAGTCATCAAAAAGTGGAGAAAATATGGGACAACAGTGATGTTGCAAAGAACTGGGCATCCCTCCAAAATTGATGAAAAGGCAAGATAAAAACTGGTCAGCGAAGCTGCCAAGAGACTTACAGCAGCACTGAAGGAGCTGCAGGAATTTCTGGCAAGTACTGGTTGTGTACTACATGTGACAACAATCTCCCATATTTTCCATATGTCTGGGCTATGGGGTAGGGTTAGAAGTTGGAAGCCTTTTCTTACACAGAAAAAGATCCAGGCCAAGCTAAAATTTGCAAAACAATGCACCAAGTCTCCCAAAAGCATGTGGGAAAATGTGTTATGGTCTGATGAGACTAAGGTTGAACTTTCTGGCCACAATTTCAAAAGGTACATTTGGCGCAAAACCAACACTTTGCATCAACAAAAAGAACACCATCTCCAAAGTGAACCATGGTGGTGGCAGTATCATGCTTTGGTGTTGTTTTTCTTCTGCTGGAACTGGGGCTTTAGTCAAGGTGGAGGGTATTATGAACAGTTCCAAATACCAGTCACGTTTGGCCCAGAACCTTCAGGCATCTGCCAGAAAGCTGAAAATGAAGAGGAATTTCACCTTTCAACATGTCAATGACCCCAAGCATACATCCAAATCAACAAAAGAATGGCTTCACCAGAAGAAAATTTAAGTTTTGGAATGGCCTAGCCACAGTCCAGGCCTAAATCCAATAGAAAATCTGTGGGGTGACCTAAAGAGGGCTGTGCACAAGAGATGCCCTCGCAATCTGACAGATTTGGAGCACTTTTGGAAGGAAGAGTGGACAAATATTGCTAAGTCAAGATGTGCCATGCTGATAGGCTCCTACCCAAGAAGACTGAATGCTGTAATTATATCAAAAGGTGCTTCAACAAAGTATTAGTTTAAGGGTCCGCACACACAACAAAGTATTAGTTTAAGGGTGTTCACACAATGCAACCAGCTTATTGTAGGTTTATTTATTTTTTTATATTTTTTCCCCTCACAGATTTGTTTGTTTTTCAATTGAATTGTACAGGTTATAGGTCACATTAAAGGTGGGAAAAGTTTTGAAATTATTTATTGTGGTCTCATTTTTATATCACAAAAACCTGGCATTTTAACAGGGGTGTGTAACCTTTTTATATCCACTGTATATATATATATATATATATATATATATATATATATATATATATATATATAGACATAGTCATTGGTCATGTTGGTGTGAATGACCTGAGATGTACCTTCCTGGACTACATGAAAAGAGACATGGAAGAGCGCTCTGATCATGTAGCCCAGGCGGGTATGACCCTGACCCTGAGTAGCATCCTGCCCTCACCAAGAATGATACTGCAGTATAAAGAAAAAATGATCAATTTCAACAATTGGCTAAGCTTCTGGTGTCATTCAAAGGGGATCCAGTGTCTGTCAGCCTGGGACGACATGCTCGACAGGCCTTGTTGCTTCACAAGAGACGGCTTGCACCTGTCACCCCTAGGCTTTCGAATCTTGCTGCCCCCATAGTGCCTTTTTTAGGCAAGGCTCAAAAGTCAAACCCACCTCGGTAAACAGCACAAATAAAAAAATGAGGGTTATGCTACTCAATGCCAGGAGTTTAAATCTCAAAATGCATGTGCTCGAAGCCATCCTCAGTATGGAGAACGTCGACATTTGTGCAGTAACTGAAACCTGGTTCAAGGCTCCACAGAGCACCCCAGCACTACCAAGCTACAACTCATACCACACATTTCGACTACAGAATATGGACTGAAACACAAAAGGAGGGGGTGTATCCATATTCATCAAGGATACATACACCTCCAGGTTAGTGGTGCAACATGATACCTCTGAGATCATCCATGTGCAACTAACATCAGACAAATCTGCAGTGCAAATTGTGGCCTGCTACAGATCACCCTCCATGACCCAGGACCACCACTCTGCCTTTTTGGAGACACTGAAAAATATGAAGGTCTTACCAAATACCCTGATATTGGGCAATTTCAATTACCCTACTGCTAACTGGAAAAACTACTCAAGTACAAACTCCCAGGTCCAGCGCTTCCTGGAATTTATCAACTCAAATGCACTGGATCAGCTGGTAAACTCCCCTACCTGAGGTGAAAACATATTGGACCTGGTCATCATCAACATGGGCGACAGGTGTTCCACACCGGAGGTCAACCCGTCACTGGTTAGATCAGACTATAAACTAATCACTCTGGATGTCCACACCACACCACCACCTCCAACCAAGGAAACCACAGTGAAAAACTTTTCTATAGCAAACTTCATCTTACTTAAGACAGAGGTGGTAAGTTTCACAGTCCCATGCTAAAGGATAACAGTGTCCAAGATGCAGGAACCTTTACAGATGCACTCTGTGAGCACCGACAAGGATGCATGGATCGAGCCATCCCTAGCAAAACCAAGACTCACTCCCCTAAGAGAAGGAAACCAGTCTGGTGGACCCCTGCCATAAACAGGCTATACAATAGAAGGAGGAAACTAGTTCAGAAAAAAAGCAAATCCCAAGAAGGAAAGACATCCCTGATCAGTATCAGTAAGAAACTAAGGTCCCTCATAAAATCCTCCATGGTTAACTTTGAAAGAAAAATAGCCAAGGATTCGAAAGATAACCACAAAGCCTTCTTTAGCTATGTCAAGAATCTAAGTGGCAACTCGCAGATATGCTCTGAGCTAGTGCAAAATAACAGAAAATATACTGAACCCACTGATATTGCCAACATCCTGGCAGATAGATTCAGTGCAAACTTCACCCCCCTCTCACCACCAAAAGGGCCCACAACAATACCGGAAAAGTGTAGTGTCCGGGAATTCACAGACACACAGGTGAAAACAGCCCTTTCAAAAGCCAAAAGCACAGCATCAATGGGGCCAGATGGTGTCCCAGGCTGCATCTTGCACGAACTGCAGAATGAACTAACCCCCCACCTAAACACACTGTTCAATCTCAGCCTCTCCACAGGCTACATGCTCATAGAATGGTGCACAGCAACGGTTATTCTGCTCCACAAAGGAGGGGCCACAACTGACCCTGGTAACTATCGCCCCATAAGCCTGACTAGCCTGGTCTGCAAGACTATGGAGCATATCATCATGGAACTCATTAACAAAGACATTGGGAACCTCCTTGACCCGACCCAGTTCGGCTTTGTTAAGGGCAGATCATGCCTACTAAATCTGGTTGACTTCTTCGAGACAGTCACCAAGGCCATAGATGAGGGAAAGGTAGTTCACACAGGCTACCTTGACCTCACCAAGGCTTTTGACACCATTCCCCACTCGGGAATTATAGAAAAACTCACCAGCCTGAACATAAACTCCTACATCACGACATGGGTTGCCAACTGGCTTACAGACAGAACTCACATGGTAAGAATAGCAGGCTCCAGGTCTGACTCTAAACCAGTCACAAGTGGTGTCCCACAAGGCGCAGTCCTGGGACCCCTACTGTTTGGCATATACTTCTCAGAAGTGCAGGCAAACACAGGAGGACTATGGCTAACCATGTTCACCGATGACTGCAAACTGGGAGCCATAATTGACTCTCCGGCTGACACAGACATTCTCCAAAAGGGCCTTACTGAGACGGACACCTGGTATCAAAGTCATGGTCTCAAGCTAAATGCAAAAAAATGCATAGTCGTCCCATTTGGAAAAAACAAAACACCCATGAATTACCACATAGGTGGTAGCCCCCTTAATACAGAAGAGGTAATAAGAGATCTGGGCACCCAGGTAGATAGTAATCTCTCCTTTGACAATCATATTGCCAAAGTAGTTAGGAAATCTTTCTATGTAGCCCATCTAATTACTAAAGGGTTTACATCTAGAAATAAAGAGGTTATAGTGCCCCTCTACTCGTCACTCATCAGACCCATCATAGAGTACAATGCCCAATTTGGGATGTACCTCATAAGACACTTCCAACAGCTGGAAAAACCACAAAAGTACCTCACCAAGAGGATTACTGGACTCAAACATATGTCCTATGCAGCCCGACTGGAAAAACTCCAGCTGTACTCAATGGCATATCATTTACTCAGAGGTGAGCTCTGCCTGACTTACAAAGCCACGTCCAACTCAGAATTGATGGACATGCTCCACCTAAAGAAATCCAAGTCACTGCGAGCCACTCGCTCTAGTGAGCTAAACCTCGCCACAACAATAAATAGAACATGCTGGAGGGATAGATTCCTGTCACAGAGACTCCCCATGCTTTGGAACAAAATTCCTAACTACATTAGGCAGAGCCCCTCACTAACACTCTTCAAGAGAAACCTTGATGAGTGGATGGGTAGCAGAAAATACACCCCTGGGATCACTTCATTGGCTCTTCTTGACAGAGACTCAGTTACTTAATCAATGGGGCGGCAAAAAGCTGACACACTCTGGCTAGGCTTATAAATGCCCTCTGGCAGATAGCCTAGTACCTACCTATGACCCTATGAACCTATATATCTATATTTTTATATATATAGCTAGATAGATAACCATTTGGAAGAGCAGTAAAAAGAGTAGTATCACAATAAATCAAAAAAATAAACAGAACTCATGTCTGAGTTGTGTTTTAAGTTGAATCTGCGCAGTAGTATAATTAGCTGAATTTTCTAGAATGTCTGTCATTGTGAAATTTTTGCCCTATGTATCATACAGTTAGTGATGATCTTGACAGTAAGATTAATAGTCAGTAGATAATGTTGATGAATGGAATAAAGGTGACTGTTTTCTACAATCAGTGCTGGCATGATTTCTAAGAGTGCAGTAGTAGTGATTACATTTTTTAGAGATTGGTTTCCTGTTTGAGTGAGTATGATCATTAAATTGGTATATATAAGTTTGGTGGTGTTTCAGGGGATGGTTTGTACATTTGCTCACTTAACATGTAGAAATATATGTGTGAAAGGAAGAGATTGTCTAGTTGGTGCCATTTCAAGACCCAGGCTCCTTTTAAGGCCAAGCTGCCTATTGAGTTTGATTATTTATGTGAGTTGCTGTCTTTCTAGCTTAGCATTCTCTACCATCAAGATTCTTTTGTCAGCCATCTCTGCTTGTTTGTCCTTAGATCCCTCTTTTCTTCCTGTCCTCTGGTTAAACAGTTTTTGAAAGGGGACTTACACATTCTTCCTCCTAGAAAAAAGGCTGACTTCTCCCTGTGATCTCAGTTTTGTGCTCAGAGGCCATACCATTGGTGCATTTGAACTAGCTCATGAAGCAAAATTATGATTCTTGACATGGAGGATTGCCCTCCAGAGGACCACCCTCTTTATTTCACTACTGTCTGCTCAAATGGTATCTGAGTTACAAATCCTTGTGATAAGCCAGTCCTACCTTATCCTTCACTAGGGCATGGTTTCTTTAAATACAAATGTGACTTTCATGTTTTAAATGGTCACAGAGTTTAATTTGAATCAATCTGTTAATCTCGCTCTGTTTTATCTAGAATCCAAGAATGAAGGACAGAGAATTTCACATACTGTAGATGCCCAAAGACAGCTTAGATACTACTTGAAAAGGACAGAACCCTTCTGGAAGCTTAATAGCTATATGTTTCTCATAAAAGTAAGAAAAAAAAGAACATCCAAGATGGCTGTGAAAGGGTATTTATTTGTGCTATGCTCTCATGAAGAACCACTTCGGGGCAGGGTCGAAGCCCATTCTACCAGTTGTTCAGCTTCTTTAGTAGCTTTATGGAAATGTTTGGACTCAGATGGATTCTAGTGATAGCTGCTTGGTCTTCAATGCAAATGTTTACTAAGCATCACAAAGTGGACTGCTGTTCTAACTCCAGAGCTGATGTTAATGAGTACCATACTTCGGGTCTATCACATTTTTGATTGATTCCCCATTCCCTGTTCCAGTTAGCAATCATAATCTATCCATTTAGCTTTTGCTACTGCACCAATGGTCACTATGTTGAGGAGTGTACAGTTATCAAAGTAAAACTGACCATAATAGTAGATATTGTAATAGATCACTGTTGCAGTGGCTATCCCCTCCCACTACCACCCTTGTTTGCCCTCATTTTTTGCTCGCAAAGGGTGAATTCACATGTGTGTATATATATATATATATATATATATATATATATATATATATATATATCACCTCATTGTAAATAGACTGGTCGTTTTGCACATATTAACTTGAGATTCACTGTAATTAAAGTGCATGGAAGGTGCCCTAAAGCTTAAAAAATCTGACTGGTGGTCGTATCCTAGGCAGGATATTATCCACACAGCTTTGGCTACTACACCAGTGATCTATTACAGAATCTGCCATCATGAGAAATGTTGTTTATACAACTGAACTGTATTTGTCTCCACAATCAAGATTAACAATGCTATAACTTGTTTTATTACTGTTGATAAATCTATCAGACTGTTTGTCATTACTTAAATAACTCAATCAAAAAAAATCTAACTTTTCAAATTACTGTGATTGGCATGTTCTAAAATAGTATATACTCTTGTGGTATTTTCTTCTGATTTTGAAAATGGTGTCAGTTGCTTAAGAATGATAGTACTGAATGTAGGTGATCTAGAAGAAAAGCGCTACCTTCTTTTGAAACTGAATATGTTGTTGCCTGCAGCATTGCTTTGTGGATTTCTTTTTCTTTGAATGAATTTTTAATTTTTGTACTGTTGCTTGATGCTTTTCTTGACAAGTTCTCATGGCACTACTTTATCTCCTCCCTCAAGCACTTTTGCTGCAGTGTTTGAAGACCCAGCATTTGCAGGTTGATTTGAGTATGACTGATCTTGCTTCTAATGAAAAAGGTAGCTGTTTTAATTTCATAGCAAGTGGAATTAGGAGGAAATTCTGTTTTTACACGATATTGTCAAGAAAAACATAACACAAACATAGCTGAAGTTTAAGCGTAATGACATCTAATTAGTTTGGTCTTAATGCAGCAGTCGATGGATCAGAATTAAATATTAAAGCTGTGACAAATATGTCAATACTGGTGACACTGACAAGAAGAAATGGAGGGATGGCATAGACAATGAGTTTGCTAAAAGATACATATGCAAAATAGTGAAATGTTGAGTTTATCTGTTGCACAGAATAGCTCATGTTTCATTTTGAAAAATATCTACAGCCTCAATTTCACAAGAACTTTAAAAATCACATGAAAACTTCAACTTTGCTCACCTGTTTAAGGTGGGACTGAGTTGCAACTATGCAGTAAAGCTGAGAGCCTCTGAATTTTCAAATGGTGTATTTTACAAAGCAAACCGTGTATTTCAGACATTGTACTTTAATAGCTACTTGTGTGGAAAGATGGTTTTAACATATTTAGAATAGTAGATATTGTTGCATGCATAAAAAGGGATCTATGTACTAAAGTTTGAGAGCAGTGTTACCAGATGCTTAAGGCTGACATAACATCTTCCTAAAAATATCCAGTCATAAAACTAACCTATAGCAAGAAGTAAAGTAACAAAAACGAGGTGTGTGTGCCAATCAATCAGCGGCACTTTCAGCAAGTGGCGAATGATCAAAGAAATTTGGGCAAAACAACTTTTGCCTACAGTGCAGTTATATTTTTTGCTCTACTGTTGTCTGACCTCAGATTAGGAATATTTAGGTTTAGGAGGTTATACACTGATGTTTGCCAAAAGTTGTTTCACATCTTTTTTTTTTTTGATCAATAGGCACTTGATAATAGCAGTTGTCAATTGACTGACATGATTCCCAAAAAGTAATCTAGTGGCTATAATTTGCAATTGCAGATGTGTCTGATCACAGTCCAAAAGTACAGCACCCCTCTGTTGTTATTAATGCAGCAAAGATTTGCTATGACCTTGAAAGTATAGGGATAAAATATCTACTGACCAAGAAACAAACCAGAAGTACGCCTGTATGAATGATTAATAAAGCTTGTTAAGCTTACGCTGTTTATTGGCTGTCACTCTCCTGTCTTGGACACAATACAAGAGTCTTCATGGGTTCTGTTCAAGCAGCTTTATTTTATATAAACACATTACAATAGAAAATGTTGAAACACAGGTGCCCAGTAGGAAGGTGGCTGGAATAAAGAAGTTGAACCACGACAAAGTAAAATCTTCTTTTTTAATACAAAATGGTGAGCGCTTTCGCAATGGTAACCATTGCTTCATTAGACAGTTCATTCAAACAGCAACAGCACTTAAATACTTTAATTCATTACAAGAACAACCAATCCTACCACTCAAAGTTAATTCAGCACTCAGCAATCAATTAATTACTATGGTTACATTTTGCCCTTGGTTAATTGCTAAAGTCGGAAAAATTCTGTTTAAAAAACACATACACAAAATGTAAAGACAAAAATGTGGATAAATATAAATAAAATACATAAAAAAGTCAATGAATAAATACATATGCTCATGTTCCCCATTTAGTAACTACTTATGTGCATAGATATAAACATAAAAATATATATAAAAACTATATATAAAAGTATAAGCAGTACACACTCAACAGCTTAATGAATACATATATTCTGCCTAATAAATGCACATGTTGTCCACCTTGTAAATATATATACTTTAATACATACATCTCAACAAATGCTGGTCTTTAATGATATCTATGCTAAAAGCAGCTCAAGAAATACTGCCATATTGACCCAAAGCCCTGCATGTGTTTATGTGGTCTTCTCTTGTTAAAATGGTATTTTTTATTTTATTTTAACCTTCTAGATTTTTGCACTCGCTTCAATGGAACACTATCATTCAAACCCAAACCTCTATGCGTTCCTAAACACAAAACCCATTTAATACTACTGGAGTATAATGGATTTTGAAAAATTATGCACTGCCAGCACATCAAAGTCAAAATTCTGTGCATCAACCTGTTCCATCATATTTCTGGGGTGATCTGGATAAGGTATCAACCAGATGGAGCAATTTGACTTTTGTACAGACCATTTTGAAGTTGTACTTTTGCAATTTGGGCATCATTCTTTGTAATCTCGCTGGAGTGGAATGCATAGGTTTCTTTAGAATAGTAACTAGAGTTTGGTGATCAGTTTCAGTCTGAATAGCTCAACCATAAATATACTGTAATCATGAAACTTGAAATATGCAAATACTATTGCCAAAAACTCCTTCTCAATTGAGTATACTGCATCTCAGTTTGGGTAAGTGTTCTAGATGCATAGGTTACTGGCCTCCCTGCTTGAAATATAAATGCACCAAGACCAAATTTTGAAGCATCACGGAGTGACTGGATGGTTCACATCATAGTATCTTAATGTAGGTGGGGTGGCAATTTTCTGCTTAAGGTCTCCAAATGTCTTCTGGTGCTGTTCCAACTATAACTATCCAACTTTTTGCAGGTAAGCTCTCTTAAAGACACTTTCAACTCACTGGAGTCTGGTATAAATTTGCCTAAATAGTTGACCATGCCTAGGAAACACTGTAGAGCTTGTACATTATCTGATGCTGACATCTCAAGAATAGCTGCTTGCTTGGTCGGGTCTGGTCTCAAGCCAGTGCTGGTAAATAAATGACCTACATCTATAACTTCTGGAAGCCTGGATTTGTACTTCAGAGGATTGAATTTCAAGTTTACTTCATGTGCTCTGTCTAGAACTTTCTTTAGGTTTCTGTCATTATCAACTTCACCATTGCCTCCAAATAATAAATCATCCACTATTATGGCTCAAGGATAACCTGAAAAAATTTGCTCCATTGCATGCTGAAAGACTTCACTTTCAGAATTTATTCTAAATGGCATCCTTAGGAATCTGTATCTGCCAAACAGTACCAAAAGTGGTTAAAAATGAGGATTTGTGATCAAGTATAACTTGCCAAAATTAACTCTTTGCATCCAAGACAGAAAAAACAGTGGCATTCGGTATTAGAGCTGCAACCTCTTCAACTGTGCACATTGGATGATACAGCCTCTTCAATGCTTTGTTCAAATCTCTTGGGGCAATGTATATTCTGATTTCATCTGAGCCTTTTTTTGTGAGCTCACACCATGGACGACTCCCATTCAGTTGGTTCTCTGATTGGACAAATCACACCTTGCTGCACCATTTTATCCAACTGAGCCTTAACTTTATCTTGTATAGCTGTTGGAACTCTTCTCACTGGTCTGACTACTGGAGTGATCTCTGGGTCTAACTTCATGGAATAGACAACTGGAAGTTTGCCCAACTTGTCATCAAAAACATCAGCATACTTCTGAAAAATTAGAACTTGGAAATGTACTTATGTTATGAACTTCTTCAGCAAAAGAAAGCAGATTCATTCTCAAACAATTTTTGAGACTCAGTAAAGACTGTACTGGTCTTCAGACTACATAGAATAACAAATTGTAACAGCTCTTGGCCAAATAACATGAAAGCATCACTGAGCCTTCGGTTTGAATTTCTTCACCTCCGTAAGCAACAAGTGTCACACTACTGGCCACATTGAGTTGTTCATTAGTTCTCACTTTAGCAAATGTGTCTGCTGATATAACATTACACTTTGAACCAGTGTCTACTTTAAGATCTATGGATTTTCCATTAAACCGGACAGTACAAAACATTTCACTTCTTGATAATAAATTTACTGCATCAAATCTTTCACCAAGTACTGACACACCATCTAAATAGAAAGCTGACTGCTTCGGCTCTATGTGTTCAACCTGCTTCTTTGTGTGACCTTTCTTTACAACTGTGTGAAGTTTACTTGATTTGCAAAACTTTTGGAAATGGTTTTACTTTTTACACTTGTGACATTACTGACCAAATGCCAAGCACTTATCTCTTTTAGACTCATGATTTGCGCCACAGTTATGACAGTTAACGATAAAGCTAGACTTGGGTTTTGCTGATTCATGCTGGTACTGCACTGAGCTTCCTCCCTTCTTAGAACTTACTGGAAAGCTACATGTCCTCTCAGGAAACCCTGTAGCTGCCATGTGCTTGGGCCTGCTTCTGTTTGCCACATGTTGCATGCTATCTACATTTGTGCTGGAGCCTACTGAAACCATGCTCTTGTCACTCGCAATCATACTTGTGTGTTTTTCTATCACTTCATGGATTTGACAAATCTCGATGGCTTTGCTCAATGTTAAATCACTGTCATGAAGCAAAATCTTTCTCACAGCAGCAGCATTATTAATACCACACACAAGCCTGTCCTTTATCAACTCATCTTTTAAGTCACTAAACCAACACATTTTAGCTTTGCTTCTCAGGTCAGTTATATAAGCTGCAAAAGGTTCTTCTGTTTTCTGACCTCTCATGTAAAACAGATGCCTTTCTAATGTAATATTTGTCTGAGGGTTACACATCACTCTGAACTTATGCTTCAAACACTCAGGATCTTCCCTTGACTCAGCCTGTACAACAATATAACAGTTTTCACCTTCTCCTTCATATACTCCTGGTGCATACACAAGTGGACGCTCTCTTTCTATGGCCTCTGACCCTGCTAGGTTTTGCAAAATGAATGCCCTGGTGCATGCATCTCTATCTGCATAAGGTGCTTGTATAAAAATATTGCCTCTTGCTCAAATATTCTCTGCAATATTCTGCTCAAATATAAGAGGTAGTGGCTTTCAAAATCCATCTGCCATATTAACACATACCACTGAAGGGTTTTGCAAAAAGGCATGAACATGCACACATTCCAGAAATGTATGCCTGTATTAGTAACTTTGTCCAATGCCTTTGTGCTTCTGAAATTATACCTTTTGGGCTTTTCGAAATTATGCTAATGGACAAACTTATAATAAATTTGAAGAATTGGACTTTCCGAAATAAGTCTCTCAGGCACTGTAATACTCTTGTAATTATTGTTATGCAAGAAATCACCTCTTATCAGTGTAAGAAACATATCAAACAACTGCACTTTGTGAATAAACTGGGTTTCTCTTGCCCCAAAGTCAATAACATTTCAAAGTAATTGTACTTTGCGAATAAACTGTACACAACACACTGAAATTTCCCCAAAATGGCAGTACCTTGCTAAGCAACTCTTTACTGTGCAAGAAACACTCTGTAATGGCGGCACTTTGTGAATAGACACACTCAGCACAAGAAACTTTTTGAAATGGCTATAATTTGACTGTATTTCACAAAATATTTGCACTTTGCACACAATAAACTCTTTGGAATACATGCACAGTAATAAGCACACACTGTAAGCACTTTTACACACTTTGAGATACTTCAAATAACTTGTTATGCCCTTGATACAATATGAAGTTGTAGTTATGCCAGAACACAGCACTTTGCCAAAACACATGCAGTCGCCTTCCTTTAGTTTTGCTTAATGTGCTCTTTTTGCCCTTGTTATATTCATTTTGCTCATTTAAGCCCTTTTCCATGTCCAGTGTACTTTTCTTGTGCTTGTTTTACTCTAAACATGCTTGTTTGCAGCAAACACACTCGTTTTGCTTTAAACATGCTCGTTTTGCCTTGAAGATACTAATTTTTCTTTACTGTTAATCGTTTCATCAAATACCTTTGTTTAAAACATTTCCGTTAATTAATAAACCCTTTTATGCCTTCTGCTTGCTTAATAATGTGGTTTGTGCCCTTGTAATGCCCTGTTTTGTCATTGTGCCACCTCTCAATACCTTTGATTCTTTTCTGGCTCTTTTTGTGCTCGTTTCTCTT
Source organism: Protopterus annectens (assembly GCF_019279795.1). Lineage (NCBI taxonomy): Eukaryota > Metazoa > Chordata > Ceratodontiformes > Protopteridae > Protopterus > Protopterus annectens. The sequence goes on along the minus strand of NC_056745.1, from coordinate 1,434,446,647 downwards.
AGCTTTACCTTCACTGTCATCTCTGCACCTCATGGCTCCGAATATTATTCTCTGCAATCCCGGTTCTGACCCCATGTCACTCTCCTATTTTGGACACAATAGAAGAGTCTTCATGGGTTCTGTTCAAGCAGCTTTATTTTATACAAACACATCACTATAGAGGTTTCCTGACTCTAACTAAAGTAACTTATATACAAAGTAACAACTGAGATCATGCATGCTCTCACTCTGTCTGCTCTTTCAAAATGGCACGAGGGAGTGCACGTGTCTGGAATATATACGTGCACGTACAGTCTTTGGCATGCTTCTTAAAGACACAGCACACAGCAAATACACTCTGATCTAAACTGGATAAAGCTGAATCCTCTGTTCTTCCATACAGTGCTTATATGGTTTTCTATCAAATATACCAGTTTAGCAGTATGACCTTTTGTATAGTTATAAAGAGCCACGTGCTGCTCTTTCAGATAATTTTATTACGGTATGGAAAAAAACTTACTACTGCCTGGTGTACCCTGCCTGGAATGTTAATATGTTTATTAGATCATGAGGTGCTTATCCAAGCAATGATATATTCCAAAAGTATGCTTCAGTGATTTAAAGGTTAAAATGCTGCCTATGTTTTGAGATCTGATGTCAAACCAATGATTACAAAGAAGCTATGATTTATGCCCACGTTTTAGTCTCAAGATATGTTAGTCTGTATGACCTGTTAAAAGCTGGATAGACACATATCAGAAGTGGTAAGAGTCTATCCCTTGGCAAGCAGTGACATATTATCATATTTTATTTTTAGTTGCTCAGCAGAAGATGGGTGCACGTGAAAGCAGCTAACTCATGTATTGGGCATTACTGCACGTGTGAAAGATGCCTTCATCACCGAGTTTTCATGATTCTTAAGCCTGTACCCATTATCATTTGTGATGCATTTATTATTACAGCATTCAAGAATACCCTGGATCTTAGCTTTAAAAAACTTAGTGGTAAAATTAATAGGCAATTTTCAATATTATTCTGTTAAAACAACTGTCGTTAACAGTTATTTGCTTAATTACTTCAGTGAGATTGATAAATACAAAGAAGTTTGTGTAAAACCACATACTAGATGCAAGCAATCAGTAACCATAGGAAGGGGAAACAAACAAAGGCTATTTCTGCATCTTTAATAATTAGAGTTATAGGGAAGATATAACAGCAACTTTGAAACAACTCAAGTAATGATAAAAAATAGGAGTACAGTAATTAGTTTGGATGGTGTGAGGTACAATGGCAAAGCATTTTTTCACCATGTTGTTAACAGAGGCATAGAAACATTTTACTAATGTGAATAGATTAGATACTAAGGGATGTCACGAAAGAACAGATAGTGAGTTTAATTTTTTACATGTCTTTTGGATTTCTAACACCACGATGGGAATTGACCCTATTCCAAAGTCAGGGTACAGTTAGAGTTCATGAAATTAGTATTGTTTCAGTCTTTGATGTTAGACAAAAGTGCTTTTATCAGCACATGCAATGTGCCCAGAATTATTTCCTTCTGAAATTCATACAAGGCTCCATGTATTTGTAGCATATCTAAATACGAATGTAAATTCTTTTTATGAGATCCAGTTCTCCTACTGCTATTGGTACTGTCTGGGTATCCTTCTTCAACACTGCCTTCATTTCTGCCTGCAAATCCTGATATTTTATAACTTTGTGTCTCTCTGTACATAAAATGCTATAATCACCGGGTATAGCATTTCAATGATCAATGCTACTTTTGCCTTTTTTTCAAGGAGTGCTATCCCTGATTCTCTTAAATCTGTTTTCTGAACTGTTGATAATTTGTGATCCCATGTGATATACATCTCATTCTCTGCAATGCTTTGTGGCTCATGTTTCCACTGCTTATCATCTGATTCTATATTGTAGTGTTTGCACAATCACTACTGAAACAACCTTGCCGGATTATTGTGCCTTTCAGTAATTAGGCCCTCTGCCATGAGTGTATCTCACCCAGCAACAAGATGCTCAACTGCTTCCAGTTCTTTTTTTTTTCTTTTTACAGAAACTGCATTTATCTGTTTTTCCCACCTTTTCAATAGACTTTGTAAACCACCATGCATATAATCCACTATCCAGAGCAGCCAGTATTAACCTGAGACTATAATGAGACTGACATCAGGAAAGTCTAATGCCATACCAGCAATTGGATTGACGAGATGACAGGGATTTACAGGCCACGTATAAATTAAGGACTCTGTAAAACATGCTTAGCTTAATAGCACCTGTCTGATGCCATTTTTTTATGTTGTGACTGGAGACTATTTTATAAGGACTATGAGAAAAGTGAGCAGAAAATAATCCCTGGGATTCAGCAAGCAGCCGTGCAGAAATAACTTATTCCTGCATGGCAGGGACCGTTCCTGTTCAGCATAGCAGTGCACCATACATATTTATGAAGGCGCGCTACCCTGCTCTAAATCAGATGTGGTTCCATGTACAAGTGCAGGGGGTGTGTCTGAGAGCAGAGCTCTCACAATACACATGTCCCCTGCACTCCAGAATTGCCTTTTGGCAATTTAAAATGAGCGAGAATGCTAGTAACATCCTGACCCATCAGGATAACAAATCTGGTCAAAGCCATAAGGGACAATCATCCCTACCAAACCAAAAGTTGTTAGAATAACACAGGTAGGATAAGCACGTAGTGCACACCTCCCAACCCATCAGAGTAAGGAATGTGGACAAAGCCAGAAGGGACAATCGTCCAACAAAGCAGAAAGTTGACAGAATGACAGGTTCAGCATTAGTAGAGATATTCTGAAGGGTACAAATAAATATCACAACAAAAAATATTTTTTTTTATAAATGTGATAAAGTTTAAGCATAGCTGCATGGGTGTGCTCATTGCTTAGCTACTCTTGGTCCAGCTTAAACAGCACAAGAAGTTAAATAGCAAGAGACAGCAACATAAGCAGTATTTCAATAGTGTAGTGGTAAGAGCATACACTTTGCAAACAACCATTCCTGGTTCAATTCCCCCTATAACTGATTTGCATTTTACATGTGAAAGCAGTCCATAAACATTTATTTTTATAATTAGCTACTAAATAATATATATTTGTTAACCAGAGTACTGCATTAGGTCAAGATGTGAGGTGTCAGTTTAATAAAGTTGTGAAATCCCCATATAAACACAAGTGTACCATACAGTATAGTCAAACATGAATAAATGTAATGAACGCACATTGGCGGATGTCAGGGACAGCAAACAAATTTATAATATGTAATCAATGATGAATCAACACCATACAGCAGATAGTCTATAAAATGAAAAATAAGCAATGCTAAGCATTGCGCAGCTCTGCTTACCAGGTGTAAGCATTGCGTAAATATGACTGCTAAGCAATGAGTAGCCTAGCTAAGTGGATTTGCCCATCAATAAGCAGTGCTGAACCTGTCCCTTTAAGCACTGCCAACCTTATCTAAGGAGGTTTGCCTGTAGCTTAGCTTAGCTCAGCATATTCGAAACTGTCCAATCACAGCAAAGGGTGGGAAATCAGTTGTATTTAAACTCCACAGGCGGGAATACAGCTCATAACTGGTTGCAGCTTCCCACTCTAGGCAGTATGGCACGAGTTGGTGAGAGCATGCACTTTTGTGTGCATCACTGGGGCATACAAGAGTCCAAGTCATGGTAGGACTCCTGGTACAAAACCATGATGAGAGACTGCTGCAGGGCCATTATCAAGGCTCCCAATATAAAATGGAAGCCTGGGACCTTCTCGCCCATAATATCACCAGTGCCACTGGTATCCTTCGGACTGGTGAGGAGGTCCAGCACCACTATGCCGACTTGAAGAGGAGAAAGAGGGACCTCTTGGACGAGTGGGTCCAAGAAGCAAGGCAGAGGGGTAATGTCCCAGCAGTGTGTAAGTGCTCCTACCAATAACTGTTTACTAATGTCTAGCCTGTGCATATGATGGGTAGTTGTGCCTAAATATTTCTCTATTTCCCTTACAGCTGCAGCTGAGTGGGCTGCGAATGAGGAAGCCCATGCTAGTTGGCTGCAAAGGCTGCATCACGAGGCTGGTGAGTAACAATCCTGCTTGTAGTAGTCATATCAAATAAATATAAAGTAGGAGAAATTCACCTGGCAGTATAAAAACTGTGTATGGGTTGTATTGAATAAACCAGACAATATGACAGTAATAGTCCCATATAGGTCATATTTAAATAAAACTGTAACTGCCTGGCAATAAAGCTCTAAATCCTGGACTGGCTGTGTTTACTCTGGTATTGTATGGCATTTATTGTTGTATTCTCTGAATAGTAATGTTGTGTTAACCACTGCTACCCACACTGTGCTACATAAAAAAATGTATAGGAATGTGTGTATAAGACTGTTGTAAGTACAAGATCAGGTTGTACAACAAAGGGAGACTTAGACAGAAAACACTGAAGAGATCGACAGCAATATCCAAATAGCACACTCTGCTGAAACTTGAAATTGTGTTTTTAGCAGATACAGCCATGGTTCAAATCCTGGGAGTGGTAGTAAGCTGTATGCATAATCATGCCTCTCAACAGTACAGATTTTTTCATAATGTCCAGATAATTGGCTCATATTTTCTGCCTGTTCCTCTGTCCCCCTGGCAAATCAGTGGGATGATCACAGAATTGTAGTCACTAAATAATGACATAACATTTGATTTTCAGACCTCAGAACCTTCAGAAAATGTATATTAAAACAAATCCTGTCACTCTAGCAACTCTCCAAGTTTATGAGAGCAGTATTCAAAATATGTCCCTATTTGTACCCCCATGTTGTCAAGTTTTGTCCAGAGTGTGTGCATTAAGAGATTAAGAAGTATGTGCATAATATTAACTCGGAATCTGGGAAAATGTGTAGAATCAGTCAGGTAGTGTTAACAAACAGTCCCTCAACAGGTCTGTCAGATAAAAAAACTGTGTCTGCCAATAAAGAATTAAACCCTGGACTGGTACTGTTTACTCTGGTATAGTATGGCCTGACATGTAGCATTCAGTAACATCTGATATCAGAATAGTACTGTTGTGTCAACCACTGTCTTTCACACTGTGCTACATAAAAATAAGTCTAGGAATGTTTGTATAAGACTGTTGTAATTAAAAGGTCAGATTGTACAACCAAGAGAGACTTAGACAGAAAACACAGAAAGAATAAATAGCAATATTCAAATCGCACACTCTGCTGAAACTTAAATTGTAGTATTTTAGCAGACACAGCCATGGTTCGAATCCTGGGAGTGGTAGTAAGCTGTATGCATAAACCTCTCAACTGTACAGATAAGTGGCTCATATTTTCTGCCTGTTTCTCTGTCCCCCTGGCAAATCAGTGGGACAATCACAGAATTGTAGTCACTAAATAATGACATACACTTGATTTTCAGATCTCAAAACCTTCAGAAAATGTATATTAAAACGAATCCTGTCACTCTAGCAACTCTCCAAGTTTATGAGAGCAATATTCAAAATATGTCCCTAGTTGTACCCCCATGTTGTCAAGCTTTGTACAGAGTGTGTGCATTAAGAGGCTGAGAGATATTGGCATAATATTAACTTGGAATCTGGGAATATGTGTAGAAACAGTCAGGTAGTATTAACAAACATTCCCTCCAAAGGTCTACCAGGTAAAATATGTAGAATTTAGCTATAAGACAGTTGAAGTATACACTGTGTACAAACATACCACTGCCCAAACCAAGGCCATAGGGTATTGCAATAATACCTGTACCTTAATGATTAGAGCAATGATCATTAAAGTTGTGAGTACTACAAGGACATATAAGTTGTAAATTGACATCACCCCCCACCATATCTGCAACAATAATCTAAATACACAAATCAATGGGTACATTTACACCAAACCTACTGTTGGGACATATGTCCTATTGTTCAATAAATATTGAAATGTGTTTCTATTAATGTTCCATGTTAAAATACTATCATTGGTGGCATCTTGCTATCAATGTAACCTGCATGCCATTGTAATGGCCACTGTGGTTCCATATATGCATGTGTTCTGTTTGCCATGCACCTGTTCCAAATCTGATGTTTTGGGTTAAAGGGAATAGCTATGCATGCTGTTATAACTAATCCTGGATTGTGTTGACTACTACTAACCCACATATGTTTTAAAACTGCAGCACCATAGCACATTTGGGAAGGTCGGTCCCAGCAGACCCACCTCTACCACCACATCTGGCTGTGGCACCAGGCTCCAGCACATCTGGGACCCACCCCAGGACCTCCTCGTCCGCTGGTCCTGCACCACCTTCGGGTAGAACTGCCTCAGGGGATGGGGCTCATCCCCCATTGGGAGCAGGTGTGGACACCCAAACCAAACCTGAACAAACCTGCTTACAACTGCTTAAAAGTGCCTTAATCACCCAAATTCAGGTCCAGGGATTTGTGTGTAGCGAGCTCCGAAGGGAGTTTGAAGATCTGCTATGCCAGCTTGAGGGCCTCATGGTGCATTTAGAGGGTCAGCCTGACCCTCCTACTGAGCCCTGAGCACAGCCAACTTCAGGGTCAAGAAGGTGCAGTGGTGACTGCCCATGGCTGGAGACCTCAGTACCACTGTTTCCATTTGAGGGCTCATGGGCTTCTGATTTTCATCCAAGGTGTTTACCCCCCACATGTGTCATATACTGCCCCTGTATGCTGTCTTCTCTGTCTTGTCTGTCTTCCGACCCAACCTACCTCACCAAATGTACATACTATCCTTCCCCAACATCCCGCTCAAACCTTAAAAAAAAAGGGCAATCTGTTCCCCAAAAAAATTTCACCCCATACATAGCTGTCCATTTTGCACACGTGTCCACTGGATACATAATCTGGTCTAATTGGCTTCACAACACATTATTGTTGTCCTCACCCCTCTCTCAGGGGTTTGAGTGTCCAAATCTACCTCCAAATTCAGTATATATACACAGCTGTTGCTGTAGAAGAAATGGACAGCTATGGACCTTCCCTACACCAGTCATGCACATCCCAAGCTACTTTACCTATTGTCTTTCCCTCTGTGTGCCCCCTTTTTCACCACTTTCCTATCACCCCTTTTTTCTTTTCTTTTAAAGAAATTAGCATGGGGTAAGCGGCAGTAAGCACTTTTAAGCAGTAGTAAGTGGGTTTTAGCCTGTTTGCATGGCGGCAAGCAATGGCTACACAGATTAAGCACTGTCAGGTTAACTGTCAGTAAGCTTATTTAACCGGAAGTTAGCATTGCTTACCGCCATG
>NC_056745.1:1434424381-1434436881 GCF_019279795.1 Protopterus annectens | reverse complement strand
GTTCCCATGGTGAAATTTATGAAAATGTACAGCCATATACCTTAATGTTTCTTATTACTGATATCCCTCACATGTAGTAACAGCCTAGGTTAAAAACATTTAATACCCCTCCCCCATAGAAATTATTACTAGGGCATATAACAGTGTTCTCCACACACTGACCTCCAGACTGTACAGGGTCATACATGTTTTGTCTAGCTGTAGCCCTCATATATATGGATGCTACCCCACAATTTGTGTGGGAGTCCACAACATCACTGGAATGATAGCACGAATGCCAGCACTAAATAATGATAGGCCATTACCTAACAACCTCTTACTGCATGACATCTGGATAAACCTGGTATATAGGTGGAGGACAGAGGCTGAACCACAGGGCCATTTTTGAAATATTGCTGTTATATACTGTGAATGTTGCTGGTGTTACAGGATTGGTTGCAATATACCCTTACTCAGGAATATGAAGTCAGAAACACAAATGGATGTTGCCATCTACTGATAGCAATCAATGGAGAGAATGGCACTGATTTGTCAGGGACAATACCTGTGTGGTGCACAGACAAAACATAACAGCCAATCCTCTGGCCATCATGTGGACAGGCCCACAGTTGAGACCTATGCAGACAGACTGCATTCCATGCAAAACTAGCATGTATACACAAACCTTGTAAAACTAGAAGTATTCAATGCATATAACAGCAATACTCACACACTGTCCCTAGGTCTGGAACCTTATACAAACACGTAGTTGGCCTGTGTCCGCAAGTCCTGTTGTAAGAGGTATTGCTACCTGCTGTCTGCAACACTGCTGCCCACACACAGGAAGGATGTCTTCCCTACAGGAAAAATAAAGGGGCAATGCCCACATGATGTAGTCATTTATAGTAGTGGGTTGCTATGACATTGGCTATTGGAAGTACTACACAGCTGGCTGCATGCAATTAGCAAGTGGGGAACATAAACTGGTACAGAGGCCATCACCTGATCATGAGCATCACCTACAAAAGCCATGCTGCAACCTATTCAAACCAGGTTGATCCCTGTAGTGGAGAGAGAGAGAGAATTAAAAAAGCAAAAACAAAAATAATACTAAAAAACAAAAATACTACTAAAAACAAAAAAAAAACAAACAAGGAAGACATCCAACTGGTACACAGAAGAGAGCACAATAATAAAACAGGTATGTGAAACATGTCAGTATGTAATTGAATGCAGTACTTGGTCTGTAATAATGGCATAGATGATGTTGAAAGATTTATATGTGCCATCAAGACTTGCTGCAATGATGTCCTGCTGAACAACTGCTATGGACATAGCATCTGGCCCTGTGGGCAGTGGGCCATACCTGTCAACTGTGCAGATCTGCACAGCATGTCAAGATTTAAGCCATCGTAGTGTTTGTTCTGTTCCTCCAAACATCTATATTAGTCTGGCAAATAGCTGAAGGTGGAAGTAATAAAGTAAGGATCAACACATGAGTTTCAGACCCCACCACCTTCAGAACAGTCATGGTAATGTGAAATGTATCATGCACAAACTTCATAGGCTTGTAATAGGCTTATCTATGATCTGTTCCTACATATCCCTCCTAATGTTAGGCTGTGTCCACATGTGATGCTCTGCTTTGTAGCAAGGCAGAACAGTTCAGCTGTGGAGGAAGGAGGATCAGAGTGTGGATCCGATGTCTGAATGCACTATATACACGCACACACACACACATGTATATATATATATATATATATATATATATATATATATATATATATATATATATATATATATATACTTATATATATATATATATATATATATATGTGTGTATATATATATATATGAGTCTAGGACATTTCACTGAAAGTCAAATTAGTGTGCACTTTTCACTGAAAGCTCAATTCACTGAAATACATTTCACTGAAAGTTATAAATCACCTTTTTCCCACTGTAGTGCAACTCTGGAGTTAGTATATATAGTAATTTTAATTATTTTGAACTGTATACATGGATGTTTAGAATTCCAATATATTACTGTTTTCAGAACATAATATATACTTAAAATATGTGGGGGGCGGTGCCCCCACACCCCCCCCTTACTATATATACTAACTCCAGGATCGCACTACAGTGGGAAAAAGGTGATATATAACTTTTAGTGAAATGTGGTTCAGTGAATTGTGCTTTCAGTGATTTGTGTTCAGTCATTTGGGTTTCAGCGAAATGTGCATTCAGTGTAATGTTCTAGACCCATATATATATATATATATATATATATATATATATATATATATATATATATCAGTGCCATTTTGCCGAAAATCCATTTTACAGAAAATAATGACATAGGGTCCAAATCGCCGAAAATCCAATTCGCCGAAAATACTACTGACAGAGTATATGTCCTTTTCCCCAACTGTAGTGTGATCTTGGAGTGAGAATATTAAAGTAGGGGGTGTGGGGGGCATAGCCCCCACCCAGTACAGTTTAGTATTGTCTAGTATTGTTTTATATTGTCCAGTCCATATTAAAAGGGTAAGTAAGTAGTTTATAACCTGAGTAGGTGGGGGCTATGCTGCCCACACCCCCCACCCCCCACTGTGGGGGGCTGTGCCCCCCCACACACTCCTACTTTAATACTCTCACTCTGAGATCGCACTACAGTTGGGGAAAAGGGCATATACACTGACAGTTGTATTTTCGGCGAAATGGATTTTGGGCTATTTGAACCCTATGTCAGAATTTTCAGCGAAATGGATTTTCAGTGAAATGTCATAGACCCTATATATATATATATATATATATATATATATATATATATATATATATATATATAAATACATTTTCCCTACTGTTGAATGACTGTGCTGCATGATATGTTTAAGAAAACATCACACATATCTGCAGCTTAGATGGCTTAGTGGTAAATTGCTGTGGCTATGGTGTGCAGGGTCCTGTCTTAGACATTTGCAAGGGCTAATAATTTTTTTGCTGGCCAGAACAAGGGCTGATGGATACAGCATGATTAAGGCACTTTTAAGCAGTTGTAAGCGGGTATGAAATGGACAGTTATGTATGATGTGATTTTGCAACAGATTGACCTTTTTTTGTTAAGGTGTGAGTGGGATGTTAGGGAAGGATAGTAGGTATATTTGGGGAGGTAGGTTGGGTCAGAAGACAGACAAAACAGACAAGACAGCATTCCGGGGTGGCATATGACACATGTGGGGGTAAACACCTTGGACTAGGAGGTGTGTTTGGAAATTGGAAGCCCATGAGCCCCCAAATGGAAACAGTGGGACTGAGGTCGACACCCATGGGCAGTCACCACTACACCTTTACGGCCCTGAAGGTGGCTGTGCTGGGGGCTGAACAGGAGGGGCAGGCTGACCTTCTAATTGCACTATGAGGCCCTCAAACTTGTGTAACAGATCTCCCAATTCTCTGCAGCACTCCCTATGCACCAGACCCTGGACCAGACTTCATGTGACAGGATCCTGTCTGTGCCTGCTCCCAGTGGGGGAATGAGCCCCATCCTCTGAGGCGGTTCCACCTGAAGGTAGTGCAGGACCAGCGGATGAGGAGGTCTCAGAGTGGGTCCCAGACATGCTGTGGCCCGTTGCCACAGCCAGAGGATGTGGGAGAGGTTGTTCCGTTGGGAACGGCCTTCCCAAACATGCTATTGAGTTGTTGTTTTAGAACATATGTGGGCTAGTAATAGTCAACACAATCCAGGATTAATTATAACAGCATGCTTAGATTTTCCCATTAACCATAAACACCAGATTTGGAACTTTTGCACAGCAAACAGAACACATGCATATATGGAAGCACATTGGCCATTACAACAGCATGCAGGTTACATTGATAGCAACAGGCCACCAATGAGAGTGTTTCAACATGGAACATGAATAGAAACAGATTTCAATATTTATTGAACAATAGGATATATGTCCTAACAGTAGGTTTGGTGTAAACATACCCATTGATTTGTGTGTTCAGATTATTGTTGCAGATGTGGGGGGAGGGAGATGTCAATAAACAACTATTATATCCTTGCAGTATGAGGTCCTCTGACCTTTTTTCCTGTTTATGTCTTCCAGGTAACATGCCCTGTGCATGTCTCCCTGGGTATACTTCCCAGGAGAATGTTATTATCATAAACTTCATAGTACTACATCACAGAACCCTTTTTGGATGCAGGGCCCATGATCTGCAGGAGAGAACGGCCCTGTGGAACAAACTTATCCACAGGGTAAACGATGTCAGCCTAAATAACCACAGCTATGAGCAGGTGCAACATCATTGCACTGATCTCATCCATGATGCCCATCAGCATGCTGCTCCAGTTAGGAGGGACCAGCTAGCCACATGTGGGGGTCATGCCATCCAGCCCCCACTGACACATGCTGAGGAGCTCATCACCAGCCCTGGGGAACCCGCCTGCCAACCAAGCCAGGAGCCTGGTGGGTGCTAACCACACAATGGACAAGAAGCATGCAGGTAAGGCTCCAGGGCACATTAGTAGACCACTGTTGCTTATACATCTTCATCTGTAAAGTATCTTCATGCATATGTCAGATAACATAGTCTGTTGCTGCAGTATAGTAATGAGCAGATGTGCATAATCTCTAGTATTGTGGGTTTGTACAGTTGCTTTACTGAAATGCTGCTCCCACCTTGTACCAATGCCACAGGTGTGGCTACTGTCATTACTTCACTCACACAATTATGTAGGTCTCTCTGGTATACAACGGGGGCAGCAGCCTTTAGCTGGTGAGTATGGAGTCATTTTGTTCAGGTTTGCCAATACACCAGCCATGTTATGGCCATGGTATTTGCCATGCACACATTTAAAACACCTACCCACAATGCATGCTGTACATGTTCACTTATTGTTGCTGTTAACTGCACTGCATCACAGTGGTCACCATGGTGGCATATCTGAAGGGTATGTAAGAGATCTGCAGTATACTTAACAACCTGTCAGTGCAAGACGTGTGGACAGATGAACATAATGGTGGGACAAATGGCCTACAGTAGGGACATGTCTGAAACATTAGCCTTATACAGTGGCTACAACAGTGTATACATCACTATTACAATGGAAACTGTTATAGATCTAGACAATGGCATTTCACAATACCCCATTCCACACCTTTTACAACCTGTAATGTGATCCTAACATGAGCAATGAATGTGTAATATGGAATCCTATGTTAGAACAACAAATATGGAGAATACATACCTTAACAAACACTGGAAGCATATGTGTGCGCACACTCCAAATAACATATTGTGGAAGCAGCTTTTGAGGTACTGACATCATTCATTATTCTTGAGTAAGCACCTTCCATCAAGTACAGGGCCTCAATGTCACACCAAGCAATGGTCTGCTGTCCAAGACGTATGTCCAAGACATTTGCACACTCACCTGCAGCAGAGGCAGCAGTGGCTTGCACACATCTTACAAACCATGGAATGGATCTCACATCTGAAAGCTAGCACTCAGGAGTGGGAGAAGTAGCCTTACCTCACCATTGCATATACCATGGCAAACAGTGCAGCCAGTCATGTATGTGACTATGAAGTATGGGACAACATTAATGTAGAAAATAAACAGATGCCCATCCAAGACAGATGACAACACATGTTGCAAACTGGCCATGGAGGCTGCCCAGAAACATGCAGCAACACTGAAGGACTTGCAGGAATGTCTAGCAAGTACTGCCTGTGCAGTACTTGTGTCAACAATCACCTGGAATCTGCATAAGTGTGGCCTATGGGTTATGGTAATCAGATGTAAGAGTTGTTCCACAGGAAACATCATCCAGGGCTCTCTACAAGTAGCATATGCATAACATCAAGTCTCCCACAGGCATGTGTTGCATTGTGTAATGGTGTACTGAGATGAAGGCTGAAACCTACAGACAGTATTAATAAAGATACATGCGGTGCACAAGCAACAACTCACTACACCTCAGGCCCACCATCCCCATCTCTACCTTGCTGGTGCCATTGTACACCTTTAGGTTTGCTGTTCATTAGCAGGAACTAGGCCGGAAGACATGGCATTCTGAATTTGGAACACTGCAAAATGACACTCATGTGTGGCCCATAGTTGTCAAGCATCTGCAATAAGGCTGAGGATGGGGAGGGGTGTCATCCTGAAACACAGCAGTGAACTGAAGCATACATCTAAAGCTCGCTAAGAATGGCTGTATCTGAACATAGTCAAGGTCATGAATTGTGCCAGACATAACCCTGACTCCACAGCAATAGTGATGGCACTGTGTGACCTCCAAGGGCTGTGCACATGAGCTGACCTTGCAATCCAGCAGAGTTGTGGACATTTGTAGGGCAGAGTGACCAAATAATGGCAAGTAAAGATGGGCCATGCTAGTATACCCCTTCCAGGAATAGTGATTGCTGTAGTTCAATTAACAGGTGCTGCCACAAACCATCATGTTAAGGGTGTGCACACTTATGCAACCCACATATTGTATGCATATCAATCAGCATCTGCACAACTAACACATTTGTTTGATACTGCATGTGATTGCACAGGTCATATGTCACATATCAGTTGTGTGTAATGTTAACATATGTAGTATTGTGTCCCCATTGCATATCATGGAAGACGCTGGCATGTCAACAAGGGTGTTTACACACCTCATAGCCACAGTAAGCTTTGAAGGTTGTCTGTGTAATCAGATTTTATTGCCCATACATGCACTGCTGATGATGAGATCTGCAAATCAGAGGTCAGGCATGCACTACTGACATCTGTCCTCATATCATCCCAGGTATGTGTCAGACAAACACATAGGGGCTGTGAGCAACAGAGCAAACACAAATGCCACACATATACACATTCAGCAATGGTGTGTACACTCGTGAGGTATGGTGCACAGCAATATTGTGTACAAGGGTGCAGTGTGTTCCAGGGGAAGAGGCATCACCTAACACAACTCATGCATCACAGAGCTGTATAATGTTGGTAACAAGGATTGAGTATAGCTACAGTGCATGCTGTTGAGTGCCATATGTAATGCATGTTGACTGTTGGGTAATGAGAGGTCTGTGTAATATCTTTGTGCAACCTCACCTGTAAGTGTGTGTGTGTGTGTGTGTGTGTGTGTGTGTGTGTGTGTGTGTGTGTGTGTGTGTGTGTGTGTGTGTGTGTATAGGTAAAAAATGATGTACAGGTCTTAAATTATGTTTTTCATTTTCATTTCACAGTTGGTAAGGGGATCAGGGTCCCTCCTGCAGGCAAACTGATGTTAGTGTCCATACAGACTCTGACAATGATGATAGGTATGGTGAGGCACAGGCAGGGATGTCGGGGCTGAAGCTGTGCCAAGGGTTGACATCCCACTTTTATCCACCCCATCCCCGCACACAGTCACAATGTCTATGCATACCTCATCACCAGTGTCCATAGATGAGGGACAGTTGGCAGGTGGTGGCATGAGACAGGACAGTGTGGTGACTATGCAAGTGTGCCTGTACACAGCAGCCATAGCTGGTTGACTGGTGAGGTACCACACAGGCAGATGTACAGGGGTGATTGTAGGAGGGCTGCTGGCCATCTTGCCCCTGGCAGAAGTGCCACAGCAGATGTCACCAGACACATGTTTTGGTCCATCATGGAGGCATAGGCACATATGGAATGTTACATCAGGCAGAGTGTGAGGCTCCAGAGGGCTACTCATTCTGCTATACTTGACAACATCCGTGATCTTGCAGGTGCCCACCATTATTTTGCAGAGGTCCTGGATAGATGGTTGGGTGAGATGGTGGGAATTCTCGACCATGCAGTGTCTGTGTTAGAGCATATGGTGGGAGTAGGGTGACAGCCATGTGGACGTAGGTCAGCAAAACCAACAGGTGGAGTTCTACGTGGATGTGCAACAAGTCACAGCCACTCCCGTAATGGCAATACCAGCACCAGCACTCCAGAAGGGTACTGTCCACACCACAACACAGCAGGCTACATCCATGTGGTCTTGGCCAGTCCCAACAGGGACGTGGAGCCAGCAGACATTTGTCATCATCAGGGGAGAGTACCATATCTGGGCCTCTACCTGGTAGTGCCCGTGGAACCCCTGGCAGGCACAGTTCCCATGTCCATGGCCAGATACAGTGAACTGTACACCCTGCCATGGACTGTCTGCAGCTATCCAACAAACCCCTGTATAGGGCAGCCACGTGGCAGAACTGTGTGCATACATACACACACATCACCAGCACAGCTAGGGCACCTCCATACCTACACACACATCTGCACAGCCCAATTGATAAAGAACCCCTTAACACACACATGATGTCAACCAAATGGCTCAGCCTAGGTTTCTGGCAAGCCCACAACACACCCTGTGCATATGATCATACCTGTGCCACATCCCTGTCATCCATTCCATCAATGCAGGGACATGCTAATATGGTTCTGATGCACAGGCTTAATGTACTAAAGTTTAGCAATATAATGCTGTTTAAAGTGTTGTCTGCTGGAAGGATTAATGCTTACATGTCAGGATGCGTAGCTGTCCAGCCATGATGCATTATAGCTGTTATTAACACTGACTGATTGTGGTCTCCATAATGTATTCAGTTTGTGTTATAGGTGTCTATGTGTCAGCAGGATGTTGGTCTGCTGTTGTTTCCTACAAGGGGTATGGCACTGTGGTGACATATTGACTGTGTCATATCCTGGGTACAGCTGAACACAAGTAACATGTCTTTATAACAGTTACTGCATGTGCCACTTGACTAATAGGTCTGGGGTGTATACAGGTGAGTGCATGATGGCCAATGTAAGCAGCTCTTCTACAGTGGACAATGGTAAGTATACTGGGGTGGCACACAACAAATATTTGTGAAAAACACACACAGAGGCTTTGATTTTGATGCAATACACAGATGATACTGTACACATGGATGTACTTAATTTTGCAGTGAACTCATTTTGGCCTATGTAATTCCACCAAGACAAAATAGGCAAAACATCACATCAGTAAATAGTCAGTCTGCCAGTTTAATGTCATTGAAGATGGTACTGGAAGGGTATATGCCCTCTTCCCCAATGTAGCGCAGTCCTGGAGTTGGTAACCATAGATGTGCTGGTG
The DNA here is from genome assembly GCF_019279795.1 of Protopterus annectens. Taxonomy (NCBI): domain Eukaryota; kingdom Metazoa; phylum Chordata; order Ceratodontiformes; family Protopteridae; genus Protopterus; species Protopterus annectens. The sequence continues at coordinate 1,434,427,762 of NC_056745.1, read as the reverse complement.
TGAGTGGCACAGCCCTCCACTTTGGAGGGTATGGGGTGGCGTAGAACCACACATAGTGTGATTAACAACTACTTAACCTGTTAACATAAACTGTACAGTATTACAGCAGACTAAGCGGGGGGATACGCACAACAATAACCCCAATGAGGGTGGCTGTGCCCACAACATCCTCACCCAACTATATATACCAACTCCAGTATTGCTGTACAGCTGTACAGTGGGGAAGGGGGCATCTACACATCTACTACTACTTTTGATGGAATGAATTTCCACAAGATAATTCCTTTGAAATGCTAGGGTTTGCCAGTCAGTTCTCGGACAAATGACATCCTGGGACATGTATTTTCTGCAAATTGAAGTGGATCCCTTCACATACACACACACTTACTTTTCAGCACTGAGAGTAGAACCCCATACCTAGGTACTTATTGCTACTAATATGTTTGGTCTTAATTGCACACACCACACAGCTTTTAGGATGAGGTGTGTCCTGAGTTTCTTGTTAAGTGAAGAACATTACCAGCCATTGTACAGTATGGTAATGGGATATGTACTGGTGTTAATGAACAATACATAGTATGACATACTGTCATATACACATTGACAAACACATAACAGTCATAGACACATCTGAGAGACCTGGGTTTATCAGTGCTAACTACCTTGTCAGTGAATCCATTCTGTTACAGAGAATTTGCACACAGTACATGCATCATTGGGCTGGATAGTGTAATCAGTTACCTGTATGGTTGATGGAGACAGTGTTCCTCATACAGTGGACCTTGGGACATGTACTGGGGGTACCATGGTGGAAAGACAGTATACCCAGCATCCACACCCCACATTGGATAGTTTACTCACTGAAACCCATGATAATGCTCTGACATACCCACAATCACACATTGATCAAGACTGCAATACAAATCCTTGTCTATCTAATCAGTGCTACTACAGTGATATGCATTTATTGTACATGCCACAGGGTTAGTAGGGTGAGGGTTTGTCATGGCTCTCCTAATGTCAGCAACATCACTATCCCTTATAATGTATGGCAAGGTGTATTGTATTTGGAGAATGTGGCCTCAGACTGCTGTATCCAACAAATATACACACTCACACATACATACACTTGCCAGGACTCAGAGGGTAACCCATACCTATCTACCCATTTGTACAACAGTGTTATGCTGGTACTGCAAACTCCAGGTAGCCCATAGGGTGAAGAGTGTAACAAGGTACATTTAATTCAATTACAGCAGCAGCCATTTCTAACTATGGTAATGGGGGGTGTAGTGGGTGAGAAGGCCCTCAGGGTATTATCAACTACAAGTTGACAAACACACAGACACTGTTATTCTTAGTAATGCACACTGGCACATTTGTCAGTACTGGATTCCATAGGTGCAGGAGTTCCTAGGTGTGTACCAGGCTAATGTCAAAGGAGAGATGAGAAGAGTAGGGGATGTAGGTACACTGGTATCATGACACCTGACATTTGTCAGCAGGCCATCTATCAACTGATGCCGCTTGAGTGATCCATGGCATGTGGTGCATACATGGTGGCGTTTCCTAGCTGTGGAATTCAAAACACAGCCGGGCAGACATGGCAGTGTCAGTCAAGCATAAATTGCCTGTAAGCAGCCAAGATGGATACCTGACATCTGCACATCTGTACAGAGGACAGACAGAAATCAGTTAGCCAACAGGTTATGCATTAGGATGAATGTTTTGAAAGATAGATATCTGACACTGATAGGTATACCATTACTACATGACAGCAGCTATCAAGGACATGTCCTATACACATAGTAGTCTACAATTAATATCCGCATATCAGATCACTACTCAGTAGCAAATACTTAATAACATACAGCTCACACACCAGGAACACAATAGTCAGTACTTAGAGTCCAGCTTTGATGGCAGGGGTGTATGGTTCCAGTATTACAATCTGCAATCTACTCTTACTTGGGAAAGCACTGTTAACAGTAGTAACGTAATGATACCATGCATGCAAGTGTGACTGTTTATAATCTGGGAAACTACCCATGTATGAAACATATACAAAGAGAAGAGATTGTTGCACTAGCCATATATACTTAGGTGTCCCATACAGTATACTCACACCCCTTGCTACTGTAATGACAGCACATAGAAGCATGTTATGTACATAAACTTAAATACACTTATTAAAGATGTCATTACCCTGCTATTTCATCAAACTGGAAAGTGATCACTGGTTACCAGGGCTGAGCTATGCTTAGCAGGTGTAAGCACTGCTTAAATATAAATGCTATGCACATTTGCGGACTGGGAAGCGAAGCCTACATGGTGTAAGTGCCTTTTCATTTAACTGTATGTTAGAAACGCTTACTGTCACATAACCCAAGCAAACCTGCTTAAAGCGTCTCAAAACTGCCTTAACCACTTTGTACCCAACAGTCCTTGTTCTGCCTAGCAACAAAATAAACAGCCCTTGCAGGTCTTGAACCCAAAACCCACTACACTATACCCACAGCAGTTAACCACTAAGCCGTGAAAATGCTTGCTGATTTTTCAAATATATCTTTCAGTACACAAACTGAATAGTAGTGAGCAACTGCTTTGACTATCACAATTGTTTAGTACTTGAAAGTGAAAATAGTGTTGAATCAGTCATGTTGTTATACCTAAATATGCACATGTCAGATAAATATGGTGGGATACATCTGGGAAGGTATATACAACACTAATGTTTACACATAAGGATATGGATATATATATATATATATATATATATATATATATATATATATATATATATATATATATGGGTCTACTTCTTTTGACCTAACTTTCATTTGCCTGACACTCATTTGCCTGAGACCAAATGACTGAAATTTCATTTGCCTGACACTTCATTTGCCTGACACTTCATTTGCCTGACAAGTATTATTTGAAAGAAAATGGAATATGGCCCCTTCCCCACTGCAGTGCGACCCTGGAGTTAGAATATATAGTTAGGGGGGGTGGGGGGCACAGCCCCCCACAATGGGGGTGTGGGGGTGAAGCCCCCCACTTACTTTTCTGTTACTAAGCAATATTACATCAAAAGTTAACAATATCATATGACACCACACCCCCCCCAACTATATATTCTAACTCCAGGGTCGCACTGCAGTGGGGAAGGGGGCATATTCCAGTTTCTTGCTAATAATACTTGTCAGTCAAATGAAGTGTCAGGCAAATGAAGTGTCAGGCAAATGAAATTTCAGTCAAATGGGGTCAGGCAAATGAGTGTCAGGTAAATGAAAGTTAGGTCAAAAGAAGTAGACACATATATATATATATATATATATATATATATATATATATATATATATATATATATATATATATATG